>NC_060275.1:44650677-44666394 GCF_021613505.1 Equus quagga | reverse complement strand
ACTTAACACATGCCACAGAGACAATTCAGATTGTGCCACCCTACCCTGACGAGCTCTTGAGGAAAAGGGCCTCTGGAGTTTTCTGGCAAGTTGATTGGAGGGATAACCCAGTCTCTCTTCTGCCTTTGTAGATGGCCATTGTGCTTAGTCGATTGCCTTGGGAATACTATCTCTTCAATTTCTTGTGATTCCTTGGCATGAAAATATAAAAAGACATTCCTGAGTTCTAGGAAAAACAATTTCCTGAAAGCATATCAATATCAATGGACACCTGAAAGTTCATTTATGAACAAGAAAATAAGTCTGGAAGCCCTTTCCTTGTCCCCCCATTAAAATGAGAGAACACACCATAAAATTTTGGGGTTACGCTGCTCATTGAAAAACTGAATTCCAAACAATTTATTATGTGGCACAGCTGTGTAAACTATTTGCAGTTTCCATAAACCATCTTAGATAGTAGTTAATATTGAGCAAAATTTAATAGTACCCTTTTATATATTTCTCATTAGTTTAAACCACAGTTCAGGTAACGTGCTACTGTACATTAAATTTAGATCTTGATGTGCTAAAATATAATTTGAATTCCAAGAGAAGTTTAATACATACTGCTAAGGAATGTCTCAAATATTTATGACCCTATTAAATCCCACAGAATTAATGCTGTAATTATTCTAAACCTATGTCAGCCATGATGGATGCTGCAGATGACCCACTTTGCACATTGGGTATTAATCTCTGCTGGATGTCAACATTTTCTTCTGTTTCTCCCTATATCTGTAGACATTTCAGCCATTAGCCCTTGCTGCTTCAGTGCAAACACCCAAGCTAGTTTGCTGGAACACAGCGAACCAGCAACCACAACAAAAACATCTTTTCCCTCGATTAGTTACCAGTTCCTCACTTTATAGTACCCAAATGACATGATTCCCCTTAACGCTTAACAGATCGACAAATTACATTTCACATAATGAACATCCAGCATTGGGATAAGAGAAAAATGATATCTTTTCATTGGATACATTTACTCATATTTGATTATGGGTGTGTATATCACATTTACAGTGAAATACCAGAAATGAATGTGTGTATTCCTATCTTTCACAGTACAATAAATATACAAAATGTAATAGTCATAGTTCATAAAAGCATGAACTTCAGAACATGTGGGTATGGAGCCCTCACGTTTGTTTAGATTAACTCAAAGAACTAGAATATTCAGAAACTAATAATGTTATCCTTACTGTAATGTTATTATTACATTATCTTTACTGGAGAAGTTATTGTATCTTATTAAAAATTCCCAATATAGTGACTTACACAAAATAAGCACTCAGTAAATGGTTGTTGAATTTAATCAAACTGTACTCGGTTGGAAACATACTTTATTTTATCTTGGCTCATAGTAGCTTCCACCAGAGGGAGTACATCATTCCTAAAAGTCTTGTCCATGGTATAAATAATTCATACTCCCCAATTTGATTATTAAGGGACAAGACAAAAGCCCAATACTCTGAGCCAGAAATGCTTTCCTCTTACTACTGTAAATCTGTGCTTCCCAGCTAATAAATTTGACTGGTGACATCTTGCATAGACTTGTTTATTTTGTGGTTATATTTAACAGCTTGTGAAGCTTCTAAGAAATCTAAAACAAACAACAACTTCTAATTTAAATTAAGTTATAAATCTCAAAGTATAAACAAACCTTTCAAATACAATTTCAGATTGCTTTAAATATATTTAGTCTAAATATCTTATAAGATTAAAGGCACAACAAAATACTACTGAAGTGACTGAAGTTGATAATTGAAATATTGGCCATGCATCAATGTGACATAAAGTAAAATACGTATTTAGTCACACTGTAAAAATGATTTTTAAATGTAACTCCAAAGCCATATTTGGATACTTACCTTCAATGAATCCTCTGGCAAGGTTGGCTTGAGGCTCAATTTTACTGCTACTTGCCACTTTTCCTGAGTCTCTTTGTCTTGGGCATATATCAGGAACTTCGCATGCTCAGAGGAGAGGGGAAAGCTTCTCACAGCATATACCATGCCATCTTCATCCACCTTAAAATCTGCCGGCTCACTGCTTTCATACTGTACTTTCCTTTTGCCATTGCAGTTGCTAAACTTTACTGTAAAAGATAATAAATATATAAGTCCAACTATCCTACAAAGGAAAAAATCACTCAACATCTAAATCTATATGCTGCTACGTTAAAGGATAAAATACAATAACATGAAATGCAAAAGTCTTATTTTTGCGTTATTAAAGGAATTCTCATACTGGAGAATACCAGACTGTGGTTCTGAGTTGTCCCCTAGCGTCCCCTTGTTCCAAAGCCTTCCCTTTTCCTTCACATTCCCCTGGATCCTGGGCCTTCGGGTATACCTGCTCTTCCTCCCATGCCTCTCACTGATATTGCCTACCACTCCCTAACAAACTCCTACTCATCCTTCAGGACCCAGCTCCAAAGTCACTGAAGGTAGAACAGATCCCTTGTTCTCAGTCTTTGTGTAGCAATCTGAGCTCTGCTACCACAGCTTTATAGCCATGCCTGACACTCACTGTGAGAGGTACCTCTGGGCGAATTTTCTTAGCTATCTTATATACCCTGCACAGTTCCTGGCACATACTTTTAACATCTAATCTTTTGAATAAATGCTTAAAGGAAGAAAGCAATTAACATTCATCAATGTTGAATGCCCACTATGCTCTAGAATTATAAGACTTTATGGTAACTAAAAGGTGAATAATTTGCAATTTCTAGTCCTTATGGTGCTTATAGCTCTATGAAGCAGTAACAATTTTATAAATTTCAAACAAATGAAAATAAAGGTGTATTTCAAAATAAATTTTAACTAAAAAATCCATATCTTTAGAACTAAAAAGATTTCAGTATCTTAATTATCTCTATCTTACATGTAATGACTTAAAATTGGAAAAAAATAAAAGCAACGTCAATCAGCTTAAGTCTCATAGGACAGCAAAACAAAAGTTCAACTACGTCCTTAGACATGGAGCACTAGACAGGTTCTAAATACAATTATAAAATAATAAAAATACTCCCTAAGGAAGATTATTTCCTTTGAAATCCGAAACCATTCTTTTTGCCAAAAAATTCTATGGGAATAGCATAAAGGGATCAAAGAAAAAGCAATTTTCTTTTCTGTAAACATGTGATGTTATGTCTTGACCACAATTACACAGAATACATTGTGGAATGCAATTAATAGGTAGACATTACAAAATAGAATCATATATACCTTTTGCATTTTTCAAGGATCTGAGTAAACTTTTTCGAACTCCCAACCCACACACAAATAGGTGACAGCTATTTTGTTTCATTAATATAAATTCACTGAGATGTGCAGCAGACCACAGACAAAATAACATGCATGCTTATTTCCCTCAGTAACTGTAAAAATCCGTGCTAATGGTAATAAAATACTGAATATATTGTTTCCCACATATTCCCACATATATCATCCTTCATCTTTCAAACATTTCACAATGAAAATAAAAGCTGTATCTCACACTGAATTATGTTAAACCAAAATATTTGTCTTTGGAGTAGAAGCATCGCAAAAGATACTTAATTACCCCATCTTACTTGCCGTGTGATTTGAAAGTGAAAAATGGGAACCTTTTCTACAGAACAATGCCATCTACTGCTTGTCTTTTATTCAAGACAACAAAATGAAAAGTAAAATTGTTTTTGAGAATCCTGCTGAGAAATCAAAATGAAAGACTTTTACTCTCTCTCTGTATGAAAAGTACCTTTTATATCATAAAAGGTATTCACGATACTTAAAAACATATAATCTGGATCAGAAAATTATACACTCTTCCACACATTCTGGTTCACTCTTACTACTGCAGCGTTAATCCTTATCAAGTCACACCTGGACTGTGGCATCTGCCTGCTCGATGGCCCTGTGCTCCAGGTCATTGTGCACTCACTCCTAGACTAAGCCTCTGCTGTTCGGTCAGGTCTCCTCCCTGCTTAGTATCTGCACCACCATAAGTAAACTCTCTCACCTGCTCTACAGTGCTCTCTCAGCCTGCTCACTGAGTCTCTTCAGTTTTGCTTACATCTTCTTCTAAAACATATTCTGCCCAGACAGATTCCTCAGTCATTATAAATTATAATGACTTGCAGCCCACTCCACGCTCATCACCGTTTTTGGAATGCCTCCCCACCCCAATCTCCATGCCACAGCCCCAAAGCCAGGCCATCATTTGGGGTAAGAGTCCACTGCGATATCCTTTGGAAGATGGCAGCCTATGCCCTCATTTGGGAAGGCTCTGAATTTTTTATTTTCACTGTATCTGTTTTGCATTTCCTGTCCACAGAAATATATATATTAGTACTTTATTTTTACTATAATAATAATAAATGTCTACTATTAATGGTTTCATGTGACTAGATTTTCTCTTCGTAAGCAGACAGTAAACTCATTTTGGCTTCCTGACACTGAGTCTTGATTCTTTGGTTTCCTATAACAACCAGCAGTTCATTAATTATCCATACGTCAATTGTATATAGCTTAATGTCTCACAACTTTTCAAAAAACTGGAAAACAGACTGGAAACTTAGAAGTATGCCCAGCCTGCAGTAGCAACATTCGGCAACAATAAAAAAAAAAAAAGAGGGTCTTCAAATATTTTGGCTTTGTAGTAGGTTGTTGGTAGTGAAAGAAAATGAATTAACGTTTGTTGAGTGTCAGGCATTGGACACCACATTTAGGATTATGTTATCGACTTTAACCTCAACAATAACCTCCCGAGGTAGGAGTCACTACTTCAGTTATACAGAGAGAAAACTCTATGCCTGTGGCTGTTTGACTCCTGGTGGTTCTCTTCCCCACAAAGCCCAAAGGAATCTAACAAACCTCATGCCTCAAGCTATTGAAACCTAAACTTTTAATAAACAATAAAAGTAAAGAGATAACAAAGAGGCTTGACAAATGCTTGTGAAGAGAATAATGCAACATTTAGATCTCTGAGAGTACCAAAACAAATAGCTTATTAAAATGGAGTTCTTAAATTGGAGTAGAGCCCAATGTCCTACAGAGGGGATACAGTGGGAGCCCCCTACGGTAAGGTGAGAGTGTGGCAGGTGGAAGAGGAAAACTCACGCCCACTGTTGCTCTGACTATTCTGTTAATCTGCTACTCAGCTACCTATTTGGATTCAGGTGTCAGAATGATGCAGGGAGGGAAAAAAGAGGACTTTGAAAAAATGCATTGACAAAGAGGAAAAAAAATGTGCCTTTTCCTACAAAGAGTCACTGCACATCCTATGACTGAGAAGTGGCTGACCGCGGAAATCGGACACTGGAGAAAACACTTTGGAAGAAATTGCATAAAAGTCAGTTATTTGAAATCAATTAGTTTTGCTATCACCTCTGCCTCTAACCTATAACCAATATGAATTGATTTAATATAACTGTTATTAAATTCTTCTGGGTTTTTTAAACAAATCCTAATTCTTATTTGCTCTCTATTAAAACAAACATTTTTGGCATTATTCAGGTTTAAAGAAATGTTTTGTATTACGTGATTCCCTCTGTACATTCAACCAGTGGAATTAACACCTTAACTGAAAATAAGTCAACTGCCAACTGAAAAAGTTCTTCGTGGTGAAACCTTGGTTCTGACTTCGTCCTGGGGTTGTGAGTTAATGCATGCACAGGGCCTGGCTTGCAGTGGTATGCTCAATCAACGGTAATCACGTTTTGATGTTTTCAAGTCACACAAATTAAAAAGCTTACTAATTTCAATGTTACGGAGTGAACTGGGTTCCTCGAAATTCCGATGTTGAAGTCCTAACTCCTAGTACCTTAGAATATAAGGGTATTTGGAGATATGGTCTTTAATGAGGTAATTAAGGTTAAATGAGCTTATACGGATGGGTTCTCATCGAATATGACTGGTGTCCTTATATGAAGAGGAAATTTGGGCATAGATGTGCATACACACAGAGGACACAGCAGGAAGGCGGCCATCTGCAAGCCAAGGAGAAAGGTCTCAAGAGAAACCAAATCTGCTGACACCTTGATCTTGGACTTTCAGCCTCCAGAACTGTGAGAAAATAGATTCCTGCTGTTTAAGCCGCCCAGTCTGTAGTATTCTGTTATGGCAGCCCCAGCAAACTAATACAATGGGTAACACATGAATTCCACTTATTAACCATGGGTCAACATTTGTTGCCTGCTGTTTTGTGAACTTATGACTTAGATGTAGCTAGAAATATTTTCTCAAATTTGACAAGATTCACTTTGGCCCTAAGACCAAGCACTGAAGCTTACTCAAGAGGATTTTTTTACAAAAACATAGAAGTTGGGGAAAAAAGTGGAACACTGCTATGTTACAGAACATTAGTTATAGAATATATAACTATAATATATATATATTATATTCATAATTTATAAATTATATTTATTTATAATTGATAGCTTTTCAAAAGGTTTCCACAAGGACTATGACAAAATACATATACCAAAAGAACCAGTTAAACATAAAAAGGAGAGTAAACAGAAGCCATTTGGAAGGGATAAGGAGATATCCAAGGACCATGGTTTATATTATAATTATTAAAATTAGATTTAAAATTTAACTTTGAAGACGAGCAAAATAGGCAAACATCATAGACATCTGACTCTTGTGAGCAGGAGTATCTAGTTCACCGAAACTAAGCTGTTCCTGTTATGAAAACATTTTCCTAGTGGATGGTAGGTGAAGAACTCTGACCAACACAATGAACAGGATTTTCAACTTATATTTTCCAAAAAAACAAGCAGTTTTAACATTTTTAATATATGGGTTTTCAAGAAAAGGTGATGATAAATTTATCTTAAACTGAAATACATCCTCAGCAGTGAAGCTATTCTGTATGATACTATAATGGTGGATACATGACATTATGCATTTGTCAAAACTCATAGAACTGCACAACACAAAGTGTGAATCTTAATGTAAACCATGGACTTTAGTTACCAACAATATGTCATTATTCATTGTAACAAATGTGTCACACTAATGCAAGATGTTAATAATACGGAAAACTTTGGGGGTTGGAAGGATATGGAAATCTCTGTACTTTGTGCTCAGTTTTTCTGTAAACCTAGAACTGGTCTAAAAATAAAGTCTATTGGGACTGGTCCATTGGCATAGCAGTTAAGTTCATGTGTTCCACTTCAGTGGCACAGGGTTCACCTGTTTGGATCTCAGGCGCAGACCTACACACCACTTATCAAGCCATCCTGTGGCAGGTGTCCCACGTATAAAAAAGAGGAAGGCGGCACAGATGTTACCACAGGGCCAATATTCCTCAGCAAAAAGAGGAGGATTGGTA
Source organism: Equus quagga (assembly GCF_021613505.1). NCBI lineage: Eukaryota > Metazoa > Chordata > Mammalia > Perissodactyla > Equidae > Equus > Equus quagga. The sequence continues at coordinate 44,659,032 of NC_060275.1, read as the reverse complement.
ACAGATGTCAGCTCAGGGCTAATCTTCCTCAAAAAAAATAAAAAGTAAAGTCTTATTAATAACAAAAACCCCTCCTTACAGGTGATGGTTTAATCTGCTATGTGATTAGATGTTTGAAAGGAATGGATAGCTGTCAACATTCTCAGTTTCTTGCAAATATGAGTTCCAGCGAATTGCCTCAAGTTGCTATTCGTCGGAGCTGGATAATATAAGCGAATCAACAACTTTACATAAATACCCTCAGTTTGGAGATATTGATTAATGTTTCACACAAGTCATAATATTTTATCAGATAGATGTAATAAAGTTGAAATTCTAATATTTTTAAATAATCAAGAAACTTAACTGGAAATATTTTTCTGACAGAACAGTCTTCCTTACGTTAAAACATTAGTTTTGCTTAAGTGCTCAGATAACTCAAAGTAGAAACTCTAGAATTTTATAACATAGAGGAAAGGAATTAGTTTCCTTATACAACTGAAAAAACAGGCTTGATCCACTGGACTATTCAAATTTAAAACAACTCTATACAAAATGTTTGTGGCTGAAAACATCATATTAACAAGAAATTCATTATCAGACCTATCGCATAGTTTGCATCCATAATATGTAGTTACTGTCTTCTAACCTACATAAAACTTTAACATGATTAATACAAAATTAAACATCAGAGAAATAATTATCTTAAAGTACTTTTTGACTCTTAAAGCGATACCTCAAATTAATGTTAACCATAAAACCATAATATCCTTATAAAATATTAACAGGAAACCACCGATCTTGTATATTAAATGTATTAGCAGCTAATAGCACTACATAAGCCATAGGAATGAAAATGTACAAATACACACATACGGTTTATAATTTTTGCTCAAATGAAACATCACACCATATTTAGAAACAATTATAAGAGAGCACTGTAAAATATTTTTGTGCCTAAAATTGCTTTTGACTTTTTATTGTTTTTTCCACATTGCTATTTTTAAAGGCATATTGGAAAAGCAGAAGTGGTTTCACAGTGTTAACAGAAGTTCTCCTTCCATAGACACAGAGCAATATTTGTTAATGAAGAAATGGGAGGGGGGAGAGGAGCTGTCTCAACAGTAAGTGTTTCACAGGTTTTTAATTTACAGATTCCAATGTAGCATGGTTACCAAGTCCAAGTTTGCTCATAAATCTGAAAAATCTTAGATATTCTTTCAACACTCCAGGTCCTTTCTTTCTTTCTTTTTTTTTTTTGAGGAAGATTAGCCCTGAGCTAACTACTGCCAGTCCTCCTCTTTTTTGCTGAGGAAGCTTGGCCCTGAGTTAACATCGTGCCCATCTTCCTCTACTTTATACGTGGGATGCCTACCACAGCATGGTGTGCCAAGCGGTACAGTGTCCCCACCTGGGATCCGAACCAGCAAACCCCAGGCCACCGAGAAGCCGAACGTGCACACTTAACCGCTGCGTCACCAGGCCAGCCCTTCCAGGGTCTTTCTGAGTTTTAACTTGAGAAACAATTTTTCCTAGAACAACTGAGCAGCCTTCCAGGGCCTACCATCCTGTTCACACATGATCAATGGAATACACTAGAGAGAGTTTGGGAATGCCCAAATGGGCCATGGCAATAAAGTCATTATGTTTTCTTCATAGCATATAATTTTGATTAGAAAAATGAAATATAAAGTTTTAGGAAACATACTGACTATTCAATATACACAAAACTTCCAAATAAAATATTTAAAAAATCTTTAACGACAAATTTGAGCATCTTTTCCTGGAACTTACTTTTTATAACAAATTTTATGATTGAGATATCAAATTCTTGATAATTCTCCTCAATGAGAACTTTATTCACAAAGTTAGTGGTAGGAAATGGTAGCAAAGAATCCATCACCTTTTCTCTGATTGAAAGAAAGCTCTTTGTTGTCATGAACCACCGGGGATACACTGATTAAATTTCATGGTCCTTCCTTTTCTTACATTAGCAAATACAATGGTGAAATTCCTTGTGGAAATGCAAAACTTTTCAAATTTTTTCATATTAAGTATTTTAAAATAATAATAAAACATTACTTCAAACCTGCACAGGTTTGCTCTAATAGTCTTAATAATTTTTCTTCAGGATTTAAAATATAACATCAACTAAATATCACAAATGAATCATTTTTATCCCTCATCCAAAGTTGAATTTTTGCCTCAAATCCATAAATTCTGTCAATATACGTAGTATTATTTTACATGGCCTTTGCAGTTTCCCATTAAGATCATTCAGGTGCTCCAAAATGTCAGTTAAGTAAGCTATTTTTTCAAGCGAATAACTCTCCTCCAACAAATCTACGGTGAAGAGCATTCAAACACACTCACAATCCATTTTTCTATTAGCTACTAATAAACTCTTGGAAAAAAAAAGTCCTTTGGACAGCTTGTGCACTTTGGTAGATATCAGCAAATATGCTATTCTAATCCCTTCCCCTTGCATAACGCTCTAGCCATTTATTTTCATAATATGAATTTATGTGGATTTAAGATTTATAAGCAAACTTTTACATACAAGAGCTTTGATGTGAGTAAAACTAACAGAGTCCCAGGGCTCTCAGATTTAACTCTCGATGTTTATATCTTCATACCACTTATAACCTTTATACCTTCATGCCGTCAAGGCCAGAGCATCAGCCTCCTGTACTGTTTGCTTAACATCTTGTTTTAAGGTATTCATTTGTTTCCTTGATATAACTTACAAGTTTCTTTTGTGGTATTTTTTTTTTTCAGAATAAATAATGCTCTTCAAGGATTCTAACCACTATTACTAACATTTATTAATGCCGTAAAGTCATCCACACACAATGATGACTTTTCTGATTTAATAGTCTTTTTGATTAGTGCTGTCACTATGATGGGTGACATGCCATCGCTACCTCTCCTGAGCGTATTATTCAAAACGGGCTCCTTTTCTATTTCTTCTACTACTACTTCTTTGGTGCCCAGTACACCATTGATGGGATGGTAAAACAGATAAGGAGGTAAAATAAGGAATTTTGCATTTGTGTGAGGCATTTTGGCTTAAAGCAGTAAATGTGAAATCTTATAAATGGCTTTTAGAACTTGATCATATAGTGCTGTACTCAATCTCATAAGGGAATTTTTCTACTTTCTGCCTATTAGAGTCCAAAACTTCTTCTGCCTAAACTGGCTGTTTTGGGGTATGGTGGTCACAAAATTTGTCTTGCATGTAGTTCATTTCATCATTTTCACAGTAAAGAAAACATTTAGATCACATGTGAGATTAATGACAAGGACACACCAATTCCAATTTGAGGGAGTCATTATTAGATTATCTAATTAGTAACATAATATATATTATATATAAATAATGCACTATGTAAGTAATATTATGTAGTAATATAATATAAAAATAATATATGCTATACAATATGTATAAATATATATAAAATATACATTTAAGGTCTTCTGCATTTTTACAATACTTTAAAATAAAGCATGTGAAAAACTTGAAAAATTAAAGGTAGTGTAATCCAAATTAGAATATTGAATATTCATTTTCCAAATTAGAATATTGAATATTCATTTTCACTTAATTTAATAATTAAAAGTCTAAAATATGTACAAAATACAGTCATTATTTATATTTCTTGATAATCAAAAAATACTATGAAAAAACCAATCCCTGGAACCTACAGTCCTCTTTAGTAATTTATTAAATTTTATGTTCAGAAAAACCAACTAATTTAATTCTAAGAAATTTGTTTCTAAAATCCTATATAAATTTAACATAATATAGACACTTTAATTCTAAAAAAACATGCAAAAGTTATTAATTTCCACCAAGAGTAAGACTTTGACTAATTGTTAATATTAAAATCCAACAAGAAAGAAGTAAAAGAAGCAAAAGAAGAAAGAGAGGGAAAAAAGAAAACGAGGGAGGGAAGAAGAAATAATTTGAGAAAATTAACAATATCAATGATTCTCTGGTACCTGACAAAAGCATAAAAAGATAAAATTTATACATATCTTCTATTTTAGAATAGTGAAAACTATGAGAAAAAAATACAAGCACATTAAATTGAAAGAATAATAAAATTAATACTTGCATAAAATCTTCCTTTACGATAAACACATTGATACAGAAGTAATGATCAGATAACTGGGGGGATTCAGTGGGAAAGGGGACATTTTGGTACTTGCTCCATGGGTGGGTTCTTGGTCAACAGGAAGAGCTGGGGAGATGCCATGTGAAGTCTTGAGTCTATGCAAGTTGTACTCAGCAAAATAGAAAATAATAAAAATAATAAAAACTTTCAGGAAGACTTTAGAGAAAGCCATAAAACAGCATTCAAATATAATTTTAACTCTCGTGAGTTAATTTATTGAACTGTTATATTATTAAAATGCCTTTGCATTTTTAACACTATAAAAAAGTTCACCCATGAGAATCTGTAGCACAGTGGGACCCCGTTCTTGGCATTCTGGCTGGGAAACAGTGATATGTTTTGCCATACTGCTGAAATATTAAGGCTTAGGTAGGCATTACTAATGGTCACCAATATTTTCAGGTCTTTTTGTCCTTCTTAGACATTCAGAAAGATGACAGCTCTCTTCTCCCTTGACCTTTGGCATGACCATGTGGTTTGCTTTGGCCAATAAAATCTGGGGATTGAAGTGACACATATCACTTCCCAACACAAGCATTTAAGCTCTTTTTCTGCAGTGACAATTATGAAAGAACGTGTTAAATGGAGGTAATATAAAATTGAAACCTACTAGGATGAATGAGCCACTCAATAGTGAGCTGTCCCAGAGTCACCTGCTTCCACAATGGACTTCACAGGAAGGAGAAATTGATGTTTCTTTGTATTAGGCACAGAAGACTGGTGGCAACTGTTACTACAGCCCCTCCCAGACTATCACGTCTGATAAGACCTCAACACGAGTGACCTGAAACCCTCTCAAGGCAGTAGAACTGGGATGAAGTGTCTATGAAGTGAAATAAAGGGAAACCAAACTCATCAGAGATTAAAGTCATAAAATAAAATATTTCTTATTCCTAAAGCTCTTGGTATTTCCCTACCAAGGGAAAAAGGTTTTATTATAATGTTCTCTAAAATATTATGAAATCTATTAACAAAGCTGTTATTTCATTTCTTTTCCAGGGAAAGTCATGTAATATTTAATTAACATCTGTATACAAGTTGCCAAAAATGAAAGAAAGAACTATAATATTGTTCTTTGGTATGAATGAAAAAAATCAAAACAAGCAGTAGGGATCATATAAAAGAATGACTATGACATCAAAAATATGAAATTTAAATTTTCAATAGTCCAATAATGCTATGCATACAATTTTATATATTAAACTATTGGAAAAGCAATAAGATTATTGCATTCTCTCTTGTATGTATTCTAATAACTCAAAAAATTGTAAGCTGTTCCTCACTTCATTGATATTCTTCCTCCGGGCAGCTCTATGGCATGAAATTCAATGAAAACCCTTTCTTTTGACAGAATTCAGCTAAAAGTATATAAAATTATTAGTGCTCAGGCAGAATTATTCTCTTTTTTGCAGAATGTGCCCATTAACAAATTACATTGAAATACCACTACCTCTAATTAAATTACTCTGACTGAGCACAGGCTGTGTTGAAGCTCCTTTTCCCCACTGTACGGTTATTAGTCTCTGAAATTTGATGCAATTTAGTTAGCTTCATATTTCAGGTTACTTATGTCAACAAAGAAGGAATCCTAATTCCTAATTATTGTGACAGGGTTTTGTGAATTTTTAAAGAAAAGTGAGTTTTCATAATAAATTTTACTAAAAACAGAAATTCTTGCTAACTGGAGTTTCCAAAAACACCACTAGAAAAAGAAAAACAAAACTAAACTATCTTGTGTCGATTTAAACCAATTTTGACAATGTGGCTTCAAAATGTGCCGTAGAAACCAGAAAGAATGAATGGCTCCCCAGAATGCCTCCCGTACTAAGACTCGGGCACACCAAGGAACACAACCACGTTCTATGTTTTATTAAACTTGAAGAAAAGACAGAGGTACATAGAACAAAATGTTCATTAAGCAAATTAGCCCTATAGTATTACAAGAGATCACGTTAACTGAAATTAAAGTCTGTTCAACTAGTAAACTATTAAATCCCAAACCATTTGCTGACAGTAAAGTTACAAAACAGGGTAACATTTTACCCTAAACACATAAAACAATTTAAAAATTATTTATTCTTTTACTTGCTATTAGGAGAAAAAGATCACGGTCATATACGAAGAAATAACAACGTATAAAAAACAGCTCTAGAAATTTGCTGTAATAATATATAATTCACAGTTTAAAAGCTAAATTCCCACTTATTACTGCCAGTCCCCTCAAAAGATACACCAGCTCACTGGTCATTGGAAAGAACTTTGTAAATAGCGAAGTTGGACTTTCTACAGAAAGCAAACTGTAAAAATGTAACGAAAGCAATATGAAACCCCCCAATATTACATGTGTTATTTCAAAAGGCTGCCTGCATTTTCTGAACGCTAGCAACATGATGTGTATTAAGTATCCACTATATGCAGGAATTCATAAAAATTTCATCAATGTTACTATTTCTTTCCTAAAGCTAATGAAGTGATTCAAAGGAATTACATAAAATCCCTAAGTTGCCAAAGAAATTTAAGTAGTAAAAGCAATTAACAAATTCTAATATAAATCAATTAATGTATTACTTAGGAAAAATCACTACATAATCTGGAAAAAAACATGGTCTCTCAGTCCATCTTATTGTTATTGTCTCAGTACATCACTTTCCCACTTTTTAAAGAATTACTATATACTCCAGAAAGCTGTTCTAGTAGCATAAAAGTATTCTTCCAACAACCTAAATAGATAGTATTTCTCAGATCCAATTCAACCCACGCTACCACATATAATCACAAGGAAAACAAGAGCAAGTAATCTGACATGTAATAACAAAACAAGCTCTTATCTTTAATGTATTAACATAACAGCAATAAAGGGACATTTAAAGATTATTGGAGTTAAGTTCTTGCGCTCTGCTGCAGCGGCCCAGGGTTTCGCTAGTTCGGATCCTGGGTGCGAACATGGCACCACTCATCAGGCCACGTTGAGGCAGTGTCCCATGTACCACAACTAGGAGGGACCCACAACTAAAATGTACAACTATGTACTGAGGGGATTTGGGGAGAAAAAGCAGAGAGAAAAAAAATAGATTGGCAACAGTTAGCTCAGGTGCCAATCTTAAAAAAAAAAGATCATTGGATTTTACACTAATGTATAAATACTTAAACTGAGTAACACTCTCTAAATGTCAATTACTTATTTATATTTAGAAATATTTTATGCTTACTAAATTTTTATTACGGGGTCCACAACTGCAATCATTTCAAAATGCTGTCATTGGTTTAAAACAAATGAACACCAAAAATCAAACAAAAAATCTCCTTCAGAAGTGCTTCCTCTCTCTGTTACAGCCCAAAATGAGCATCTACCTCTGTGAACACACCAACTCAGCAGTCTGAATTCCTGGGCAAAAATCTGCTGCTTTAACTGACAATAATAAGCCTTAGCCTTGTTAATAGGTTGACATTTCCTCTTGGAGAAATGGTTACACTTCCACTTCGCCATTCTCATTAATTATATCAACGTGAATGAGATTAATTGTCAGACACCATAACATTATGGCCATCTCATGTACACTGCAAATCGTGTGATTTATCTGGAAACATCTTAGGTGCCTGAGTGTTCTGTCTAGGAGCATTAATCTCACCGACCCTTCCTGAATGTCACCGTAGCACTCTTAGTCCACCTCTTACGTATACTTATGAAGGGGCAAAGTGTCTCTAAATTTCAGAGAGAAAGATTTTGCACATTTAATTTACTCCATGTAAATACACAAGCATGTATTAAAATATTTTCATTACATTAACCAAGATGATGTCAGTCTAAGTATTCTATGCACATACTATTTGCTTCCAATTTACCATTTCCCAATCTGTATGTATTAGCTGCAATAAATCGAGTTAGGCTAAAACAATATCCTTATCCTGTCCTGTTAAGTAGATGCAATAAGCAGACTAGTCTGAATCATACCTTTTTGCCTAAAAGCCTCAGAAATACCACTGCTTTAATATAATACACTAAAAATCTATTTAAAAAAAATTAACTTAAGACATTTGACTTCCAGAGGCATAAAAATGAAGTAAAACAACATATTTAAATAATGGAAAGACCGACAAAAGAAATACACATCTAACAGAAATGATGAAAGACCTATTAAATGTGAATTTTTCATCTACAAAAACCCTACTTTTTAAAAAGCAAGAATATAAAAACCAA